>NC_069502.1:150852003-150877003 GCF_027579735.1 Bombina bombina | reverse complement strand
CATAGTCCATTACAGTAACCACAAAAGGTAATATTTGTTGTTTTAAATTAATACAGATTTATCATTTACATTTTAGAACACAAAAATAAGGTAATTTTTGATCATTTTATTAAAAAAAAAAAAAAAAAAAAAATGATTAAAAAGCTTGGATTTCAAAATAAGTTTGGATTTTGGGGTTTGTACCTGTAATAGGTTTCCTTTTGTTTTTTTGTTGCACACCTAAATGTCTTAACAATAAGATATCTAGCAAAAAATTGTACTGTGACCAATGTGTGCAAACTCAGTACGGTCTAACAATTGTAAACTGGGGGGTGGACACTTGAAGGCATTGTGCTAAACGCCCAAATGGGGAATCCAGGTGTAATTAAAAAACAAAAAACAAATGTAGTATTAGATCAGCAGCTGTATAGAGCTCTGTTTTTATTTATTCTTGTAACTGAAGGAGGAAGGAGAGTGTCAAGAAATTTCCAGAATATAACATCTCTATTTACACAAACAATAGTAGTAAAAACATGACCTCACAACTTAGTGTTAATTAAAGCAATCCTTGGATAGCCCAAGCTCATAACTTCATATACTGGGAAAGGGGTAATACAGGCACTCACACAGTGCATTTTATTTTAGATAAATCCTAGAAAAGGAAATAAAACTGGTACAAGTTAGGTATCTTTACAGACATTCAGCAAATTAAACAAAAAGCAAACAACATATATAAATCAAAACACTTTCATATAGTATTCCATCTCTCGACAAATTTGTTCAAAATCTATGAGATAGTCAATACATTTAGGATACAGATATATCGATAGATATCTATATATCTAAATTATATATATATATATATATATATATATATATATATATATATATATATATATATATATATATATATTATATATATATATATATATAAATAATACTTTGTTGGAGCACCTTTTGATTTTATTACAACACTCAGTCTTTTTGGGTATGAGTTTTTCAGCATGGCACATCTTGACTTGGCAAGATTTGCCCACTCTTCTTTGCAAAAACACTCCAAATCTGTCAGAATGCGAGGGCATCTCCTGTGCACAGCCCTCTTCAGATCACCCCACAGATTTCAATTGGATTCAGGTCTGGGCTCTGGCTGGGCCATTCCAAAACTTTAATCTTCTTCTGGTGAAGCCATTCCTTTGTTGATTTGGATGTATGCTTTGGGTCGTTGTCATGCTGAAAGAAGAAGTTCCTCTTCATGTTCAGCTTTCTAGCAGAAGCCTGAAGGTTTTGTGCCAATATTGTCTGGTATTTGGAACTGTTCATAATTCCCTCTACCTTGAATAAGGCCCCAATTCCAGCTGAAGAAAAACAGACCCAAAGCATGATGCTACCACCACCATGCTTCACTGTTATCAAAGCCCAAAATTGCATGATTTAAAGGGACAATCTACACTAAAATTGTTATTGTTTAAAGAGTTAATTCCTTTACTAACCATTCCTATATATATTTATACAAATTGTAGAAATGGCTGCAGCACTCCAAATTGTATTTTAAAATTTTATTACAAGCAGTGACATACAGGCGACGTTTCGGGCCTTCGCCCTTTCTCAAGCCAAGTGATTAGTACATACTACAAAACGACCTTTTATAGGCTGTGCATGTGACCAACAACAGGTGTGTTACATTCAGATTAATACCATTCTAATTATTCTTAAAGGCAAAGTATCCTATAACAACATTTGATATTTTCAACACACATTTTTTTGGCTCAACTTAGGTGCAATTCGTGCAACATATATTCATTTTTAGCAAAATTTCATGTGAATAAATTACTTAATTTGGATTATTTGCAGTTATCTGTTAGTGCATAATGTTAAACTATAATCTATATAATTTATATAACCATTTTTAAATAAAAGAAAAGTGAAAAAAGACTAAACAAATAAAATCTAAACTTACATGACATGTCAGTTTCAAGATGGATGTTAAAGAGAGGAAATATTCTATACATACAACTATAGCTATCATTGATAAAGGAAAAATGGATAGTATTCTGTTTTGCTAACAATAAATAAAAGGACTATCATTCAATCTTTATTTAATAATTTCAATGTCCTAATGAAGTTTTTTGAACAATAAATTTCCTTTTCTTTGTGTTCTCAATTCTTATGTGAATCTTGATCTAGATTGTAGAAAGAAAAAATATTTTTTTCAAAGTTATTAATCATAATGTTAGAGAAAAAGGAACAAATTATAATCTTTATTTAATCCTTTTGGATACATACTATCTAATCTATGTATCCATATTACTTCTTTCTGTTGTAATTTCCTCATCCTATCCTGGCCTCTTCTTTGTATGGGGACTTGTTCCAATATCTGAAATCTGAGTTGGTTTACACTATGGTTTTTCTCTTTGAAATGTGATGAAACTGGGAGGTCTACTAAACCCTTGCGGATGGTATATTTATGTTGGGTAAGTCTATCCTTCATTTTCTGTGTGGTCTCTCCTATGTATATAAGCCCGCAAGGACATTTTAATAGATATATAACAAATTCTGATTGACAGGTATATATACCATTGATGTTATACCTTTTTCCTGTATATGGGTGTGTGACCTCATTACCTCTTATAACACTACTGCAATGTGAGCAGTTGTAACATGGAAATGTGCTTTTTTTACTAGATGTTAACATTTTAGATTTATTACTTCCTATATCAGTTTTAACCAACTGATCTTGTAGATATCTTGGTCTTTTATATGATAATAGTGGCAAACACTGGAATTCTTTGATTTCTTTATAACTACTTTTAAGAATATGCCAATGTTTTTTGACTATTCCTGTTATTTGTTTACTATTAACATTATATGTACTGACAAAGGGAATTCTATCTAACCTTTTATCTTTTGTTTTTTTCTTAAGTAATTCATCGCGTGGAATCATATATATATATATATATATGCAGATCCCTAACTTAAACTTAACTCATTAACGTCTGCGACATACCACGTACAATCGCCGGTCTTACAGGGTTTCCTTGCTAGTAATAGCATGGGAGACACCGCGAACAGCGAGACCACGCTATTGTACCCTCCCTCCTGGTAACCGGAAATAGCAATGCAATCCCCATTAAGGTGCTTAAGGGGTTAAATGAATATATAACCATCAGTTGCATATTTATTACTAATGCTAAATGGAAGGATAGATATATATATATATATATATATATATATATATATATATATATATATATATATATATATATTTCTCTTCCATTTAATTTATTAGCCTTACTAAAAAGTGTGGATCCATTCATATCTGGTATATAGTTAACAGAATATTATAATAATGTGTGTATAGATACATACATATATATATACATACATATATATATATATATATATATATATATATATATATATATATATATATATATATATATATATATATATATTTTTTTTTTTTTTTTTTTTTTTTTATTTACCGGTTGGATTGGCCTGGTCCAATCCACTTCTTGTATTATTTATACATGTGAATGCTTACCTCATCAAGGATTGAGGGCTTTTAATACTAGATTGGCCTGGTCCAATCCACTTCTTGTATTATTTATACATGTGAATGCTTACCTCATCACGGATTGAGGGCTTTTAATGTAAGTGTATAGCGTTAAAATATCTGTAATAAATCCACTTTTTATACAGTATTACGCTATGTGTTGTTTGTTCTTTTCTCTTCTATAAACATCAAATCGGAGGAATACCATACTCCTGAGAGACCACAAGAAGGATCCACATCACAAAGAGAATAATCCTTTGGAAGTTTCCATCCGACAAGTGGCACGCACAAGAACAGAGTATAAGAACAAACCAACCACTCTGTAAAGAATTATTACAGATGGAACATCACCACTGATCCAGAGTTGCCCGGGCTAATAATTGAGAGCATTCATTACCTCATACGATTGAGGGTAATTCCGGTAAGGAGACACCCACCATATTGTACTATTCACATTGCAATTATCTCACACTAATACTGGGGATAAAAAGGCTATAGAGACATCAAGAACAAAAATCAGAGAATTGCTTTATTTTTTAAGACTGATCTTCCACTAAGACTGATTTTATCTTGATAGCATTCCTCACATTGTGTTTTGTTGTGCTGAATATCTTCTGTGATTTATTCTCTTTATGTTAACATTTTTACAAGTGTTAAGGGTACACTTTCATCATTATCTTCAGGCTGCACATTCACATATCACCTAGGTATTTTCATAATATACCACTATTTATCTACCTCTTTCATTGGTTATAATTTAGCGCTGGTAACATCTCTTGCCTAAATCATATATATATATATATTTTACAAACACAAAGTTACAGAGGTGGTGAACACAACAGAGTGAGTATCACCACTGTAAACTGAGTTGCGCACACTCCCAACAAATTGTCACAGATATAATGCAGATAGTAATATAAGTAATTTACAGCAGTACAATCATTAATTAATAATTAAAACTGCTAAGAAGGATTAAAACATATGGAAAAATAAAAATGGTAAAATAAATAAATGTAAAAGTGAATATGAATACTTATCGGAATATAAGCAATACAATATGTAAGCAAAAAAAGTCTTATCCTCCTGATGGTGATACTTGAACGAAATTAGAGAGCGATGTTCAGTGCTGCTTGTCACAAAACAACTCAAGGTTCAGATTGAGTAATAAGGTACAGCTGCGAGAATCTATAAGAACAAGCGCACAGAAACACCTCTCATAGTGCAGATCAATTTAATAAAAACAAACGACTTTAGAGCACTCCCTACTCACAAGTAAAACCCCAATCTAATGAGGTAAGTTTGGGCAGATGGATGTCAGGTGTTTACTCCAAATATGGTCCAGAGACTTGTCACTCCGGTTCCTCTCGATGTCCCCAGTGGAGCACACTGTCAATCCTGTCTACTTGTCTGTGGTTTAAAGGGACACTGTACCCAAATTTTTTCTTTCATGGTTCAGAAAGAACATGACATTTTAAGCAACTTTCTAATTTACTCCTATTATCAATTTTTATTTATTCTCTTGGTATCTTTATTTATTCTCTTGGTATCTTTATTTGAAATGCAAGAATGTAAGTTTAGATGCGGGCCCATTTTTGGTGAACAACCTGGGTTATCCTTGCTAATTGGTGGATAAATTCATCCACCAATAAAAAAGTGCTGTCCAGAGTTCTGAACCAAGAAACAAGCTTAGATGCCTTTTTCAAATAAAGATAGCAATAGAATGAAGAAAAATTGATAATAGGAGTAAACTAGAAAGTTGCTTAATATTGCATATATATATATATATATATATATATATATATATATATATATATATATATATATATATAAATATATAAATATGAGACTTTTTTGAAGCACAGTGCTTGTAGGGACAGGCAACTGTGCTGGAGGCGCACAATTGTGTAGGTAGTGGAGAGAAGCTGCTGGAATGAACGGTGTAAAAGTGTTCACAGTTCGCCCTTTAAACTCTGGACACTGGATAAGTATTAGGTAAGAAAGATAGTGTAAATTCTACAGCGCTAATCTCTGTGGGTATATACACAATTTAGTAGACCAGTTTGTATAAGCCCAATAATGCCTACAGGAGTACAGTATTACAAATACAGCCTATGCACATAAATTAAGATACACAGACTAATATACGGTTTCGTGGGAGGTGTATAATGTCCATACAATCTCTGCGTTATACCGCAATTTATATATAGCAGTGTTTTAGGAACCAATGATTGACAACAGCAAAGACACTTCTAATGGTGAGTCCTTGAGCGGTAAGTGATGAGTGGTATAGACAGGTCCCGAATGGAACGAGATTCCTTCCGTTTTAGCCAATCTCTTTTCCTCAGGCTCACTCCAACGTTACCCTTCCTTCTCTTTTTCCCCTCTTATATACGATTAGCCCGCTTGTCACAGGAACTCCAGTGTGTATATTTTAGGGATAAAGAAGGGGACCAAACATAGTGTGATACCGTAGAATCAGTGTATAATTTATTACAGATAAAAAGTGGTACTCACAAGTCTGTCCTCAAACATATGAGGTATAGATACAGCGCAAAAAAATGTCAGTAAAAGTTCAGCTGGAACTCAGTGCCCGCGGGACACCACAGTAGAACCGGGCAATATACAGGTATACTGGGTGTTGGATCTGGCTGTTCCCAAAACGCTGTATATTGCCTGGTTCTACTGTGGTGTCCCGCGGGCCCCTGTTAAACAAAAAGACACTAGATAAGGGTAGGACAGCACACCAACTCGTCGAACGGGACACAGAATCTGCTTGGGCCTGTTAGGGCCTGTGTGAGCAAGAAGCCATACGCAGTTAAAGCCTAATAAATAGCAGATCACAGTGCAACACCCGACATTCTCAGACAGGGAAGCAATTCTTTTTCTGCACATACTGAATGTTAGTTGGGAATGTCTAGTAAAAGAGGTTTAGAGAGGAGCGCCAGTTAAGTCAAGGTCTGGTGTGTGTGTGTGAAAAGTATATTCACACTAGAACGAATAAAACCCTTTTAGTGAGGGCTTAGTTCCTATGATTGGATTTAGAAGCTTATGTGATAGTAAGACAACTAGGGAAAGGATATAAAATATATGATACAATTTATTACAAACACAATTTAAATCTATAAACATGGATCCATGGTACATAAAAATAATAAGACAATTAAAATATATTGGGTAAAATTCAAGGGGATTGGTCCCTCCAAAGGCAGAATATCCCCAAGGTTGTATATAAAGATTGGTAGACGTTATTAGACTATACTACCCTCTACTCCATATGGTTATATAAATGCTAGTTGACAGATTAAGCAGATTAAGCAAATTAAACAGTTTGAACAGATTGGTGGAATGGTATCCACCAATCTGGGGAATACAATCTTAAGCAGATAGGGATATAGCTCAACAAAATATCATATGTGAACAGAATCTTAAGCAGATAAGTATGTAGCTCAACAAAATATCATATGTGAGCAAAAATCATGTGAAAAGATATGCAGTGAAAAATCAGAATCGATCAAAAAATGTGATCAAAATAAACTAGTGTGTACACAATCTAGTGAAAAAATGTGGTCTCAAAAAATATATCATGTGGTCTCAAAAAATTGAAAAAAGCAAATCACATAGACTAAAAATGTGTAGTGAAAAATGTGAATAAATAAACAATCAATAAACAATATAAGGGGGAGTGGGCAATTGTTAAACGTGGATGATATGTAAATACTGAAAATAAATGTAATCAAATCAAAGTTCATACAAATCAGATAGTGATGGTGTTATGGCAATCCTGAAAAAATATCCAAAATTATGAATAAATAAGTCCATATAAAAATGTCTCTTGTCCTCCAATGGGTCCTAATATTCCAATCGAAAAACAGTTCAAAAGCCTCAGTTCCAAGGCAAAAATAGAAACAGAAACAAAAAACAAAACAAAAAATGACAATATAAAAATGCTGGGAAGTCCTCAAAACCTAAGGGTAGAGAAACATAACATAGTATAATACTGTTAAAAGTGTAGATATACTAGTCTTGAGAAAGGCCCAAGCTGTGGGCCGAAACGCGTTGACAACTATATGGTGAGCTATATTTCTTGGGTCCTAATATTTCGATTGGAATATTAGGACCCATTGGAGGACAAGAGACATTTTATATGGACTTATTTATTCATAATTTTGGATATTTTTTCAGGATTGTCATAACGCCATCACTATCTGATTTGTATGAACTTTGATTTGATTACATTTATTTTCAGTATTTACATATCATCCACGTTTAACAATTGCCCACTCCCCCTTATATTGTTTATTGATTATTGATTGTTTATTTATTCACATTTTTCACTACACATTTTTAGTCTATGCGATTTGCTATGTGATTTGCTTTTTTCAATTTTTTGAGACCACATTTTTTCACTAGATTGTGTACACACTAGTTTATTTTGATCACATTTTTTGATCGATTCTGATTTTTCACTGCGTATCTTTTCACATGATTTTTGTTCACATATGATATTTTGTTGAGCTACATACTTATCTGCTTAAGATTCTGTTCACATATGATATTTTGTTGAGCTATATCCCTATCTGCTTAAGATTGTATTCCCCAGATTGGTGGATACCATTCCACCAATCTGTTCAAACTGTTTAATTTGCTTAATTTGCTTAATCTGCTTAATCTGTCAACTAGCATTTATATAACCATATGGAGTAGAGGGTAGTATAGTCTAATAACGTCTACCAATCTTTATATACAACCTTGGGGATATTCTGCCTTTGGAGGGACCAATCCCCTTGAATTTTACTCAATATATTTTAATTGTCTTATTATATTTTTATGTACCATGGATCCATGTTTATAGATTTAAATTGTGTTTGTAATAAATTGTATCATATATTTTATATCCTTTCCCTAGTTGTCTTACTATCACATAAGCTTCTAAATCCAATCATAGGAACTAAGCCCTCACTAAAAGGGTTTTATTCATACTAGTGTGAATATACTTTTCACACACACACACACACCAGACCTTGACTTAACTGGCGCTCCTCTCTAAACCTCTCTTACAATAGTATTTCCCCTGTGGGTAGTGGGGGCCCACCTTAGATAGGAGCAATAGGTCCTTTAAGCGCTGTGAGTGCAACACATTTTTGAGATGTCTAGTAAAAGACCCACAAAATCAAGTAAGGGTTCTCAATCCACTAACATGGAGAACTATTTGATTGCGCCAGACCCAACTTCAGGCTCCAGCAGAGACTCAACTAAGGCTGGCAGGCATGCGGCCCCGACTCAATCACAGAACGATGAACACAGGCACCATGGATATGTTACCAAAGAGGACGTTAAGCATTTATCTTCAAAGTATGACATTAAAGAAGCAATGTCAGACGTTAAATACATGTTTAGCGAACTCAAGAAGGATATTGTAGCAGTAAAGCATAGGGTCGTTCAGGTGGAAGAAATGCAGGACACCTTTCGCTCTGACCTTCAGCATCAGGCGAGCTGTATACAAGCTCAAGACGCTACAGTAGAGAGTTTGACTGATAGGGTTGAGGATCTCGAAAATATAAGTCGGCGGAACAACTTACGACTCAGAGGGGTCCCAGAGTCTGTCAGCCCCCCTGACATAGGTCAATACATTCAAGAATTATTCAAATTTATTAAGAACTCTCCAAATGCAGCAAACGTTCAGGTGGAGCGTGCACATAGGGCTCTGAGGCCTAAGCCACCAGCAAGTGCCCCGCCCAGGGACATAATTGTTAAGCTCCTCTCTTATAAAGATAGAGAAGATATACTAAGCAAGCATCCTATTATGTATGATGGCAGGGAGATACAGGTTTTCACTGACTTATGTCCAACCACGCTTCAGAAGCGTAGAGACCTGCGCTACATAACGTCAACACTCAAGGACCGACAGATCCAGTACAGGTGGGGGTTTCCCACTTGCATCATTGCCTCGAGGTACAGAACAACTGCCATCTTCAGATCAACAGCAGATCTCCAGGCTTTCAACCAAGCCTTGGGCCTACAGATAAGACCACCGGGAATGGGAGCAAACCCTGTACCAGCTAGGCCTGAAGCAGAGCATGGTGAAGGAGGGATCCGGCCTATCTAAAGTATTTATGGCAGAACCTTACCAAGTTGCCTGAAAAATCCAGATAAATTGTTGGGTTTCTCATCTAAGACCATTGCCTCCTCTGCACTCCGGATCATGTGTCAGATAAGTTGATGTTTTCATATGCTAATTTTGGTTCTTTTTTCCCTATGTATATAGCATAATATGCAACATTACCGTTTGCTCTTTCTGTGTGTGCATTGTGGACCCTGGTAAAAAACTGGCTCCACTGCGGAGTGGTACAGACTATATTTTTCTGGGACTTTTAAGCTAGAGGTGGTAGCACACCCTCGGGGGACTCCTCATCCTGTACGCTAATTAAAAGAGGACTGATAATTTATGAGTGGGTAGAGGAGGGTCCCTGTAAATTGGATGTTCTGTGGGTAATTATTGCTCTATATGCTGGGGTTTTGCATTGTACAGCTGAATATGTCATAGGAGGATGATTCTCATAAACTCCCTACAAGGGATATAACATAACACACATATCTGGGGGATAGCTTTCACGAGCTTAGTGCATGTGGGGCAGGATATATTAGAGGGTGGAGACTCCAGGGGACATCGGCTCAGGCCTGATCCATGTAAAACGCATTGGTTATGTTTTAAATTGATGTTAGTGTTTTTGCCTCCGACTGTATTCATCCTTCAGACTTGGTGTGACCTACCCATAGGTGCACATCAGAGAAACTAAAGCATTACAGACTGACAACACTACACCCTCGCTAGGGAGTTGATCCCCACAATCAGGGATCCTTAGGGAACCCCAGAGCTAGTACTTTTTTACGCCTTAATCTACACCGCATTGGGCTGCCTCTTATCAGCGGGGGATGGGTTAGGTAGGTACCGCACACTGATGGATTATGGGCTTGCTTCACTACTCCAACTTCACGTGGGTTGGTCCCCGTATAATAGGACACAGAGGGGAGTGGGGAGGGGACAACAGTGTGGATCCTACTTACATAAAGCCTTGACAGGCGGAGGCCGTTCATGCCAACACTACGGTTACTTTATTGGGGTCTCCACCTGTCTGGAGGCATGCTAAGTTTATTGGGGTGCTAAATGATTTAACTGTTGTTCACATTCTTGGTTCTAATTATGGTATTAAATGTTTTTTTTACTAGGGTTACATCTACCTACAATTATTATTAGCTAACTTTAAACACCAATAAATGAGAGCATTGGGGTTACTACTCCTTGTTATATATTTCTACTATATTTTCTCTTTTGTGATTGTTACACTGTCTTCTTACCCTTGGTTCCTTAGAGGTTTCCAGGGGCGTTTGGTTGCTTAGTGTACTTTAAAAATTTTATTTCTCTTTATTTTTGGGCTCTACCTTCCCCTCTTTATCCTTTTTTTCCCCTTTTGCCCTCCTTTCCCTGCTAATCTGCTAGCCTCTTTTCCTTATCAACAAAGCATAACTTTTTTCTTTATAACCAACTCTCTCCCTCTTGCCTTGCATCTCAACTCCTTCCTTCCCCACTCCCCCCCCCCCCATTCCAGGGTATCTGCCTCCGCTGGGTGCGCAAATGGCTAACCCACAATCACAGGGTCATCTCTAGACCTACTCACTATCAATGTCAAAGGGTTTAACAATCCAGGGAAGCACTCAATTACCCGGGACTTGCATAACATGGGTGGAGATATAATATTTATCCAGGAGACGCACTTCTCTAGACTAAAGGAATTCAAATGGTTTAACCGCTATTACCCAACAGCTTACTTCGCATCAGGCCCTTCCAAAAGAAACGGGGTGGGCATATTACTTCGGCCTACAGTACCTTTCCGGTTTAAGCAGTCCTATAGTGACCCTAATGGCCGATATTTGATACAGACGGGCACATTGTATGGTAGGCCCCTGACCTTGGCTAACCTGTACTTCCCGAACAGTACACAGGACCTGTTTTTCAAAAATGTTACCCACAAATTATTAGAAGTCCAAAAAGGGATTCTTTTTTTGGGAGATTTCAATGTATCACTTAACCCTAATCTAGACAATTCAGATGGTCTCTCCAGCACTCCCCAGAGGGTGATTAAGCATCTTATCAGATCCTTTAAGGATCTTGTCCTTCATGATATTTGGCGTTCGCTACGCCCGTCCACCAAAAACTACACTTTCTACTCCCACCCGCATAGGAAGTACACAAGAATAGATTATCTTTTTACAGACTCAGCGGGCCTTTCCATTACAACTAATAGCTACATTCATCCAACTACATGGTCAGACCATGCACCTGTCAGATGCACCATCGACTGGCCTAATACTCCTGTAACTCCCTTTGTCTGGAGGATGGACCAAACCATGCTAGACGACCAGCCTTTACGACAAGAGCTGCATAACAAAATGGAAGAATACTACCAACTAAATTCAAATGAAGCTCTTGACAGTACCACGGTATGGGAGGCGCACGAGTGCGCTCTCAGAGGCATCTTAATTAAATACAGAGCTGCTGCAAACAAAGTTAAATGAGAGCTGTATAAGGCTTTACTGGCGCAGGTGTCCCAAGCCGAATTGGCGCACAAGGAGCAGCCTGCAAATGAGATGTTACAAAAAAAACTGAAAACGAGGCATACATCTGGAATGGCTCAAAACCAAGAGTTAGTAAAAAGACGTTATACCTTCCAAGAAGCAGGGGGGGGGGGAGTTGGGGTCCCCCTTCTGTCCGAATACCATAAAGCGATTGGCCTCCAGCATCTGGTGGAGTGGTATCACAATTCTGCAGACCGGGCCTGGATAGGAGTGGATAATGAAATCTTACGAAGAGGCAACACCGGTGCCCTTGCGTGGATAGAGGCTACACGACGCCCTCGCGATATTTTGCAGTACCAACTGATCGAGGACGTTTTCCGGATATGGGACAAAATTATCAGAACTGAGAGTCGTGTGTCAACCGCAATCTCACATCTAATTCCAATGCTGAAAAATACTGATATCGGTCTTGCAAACAAAATGCGGGGTCCGGGTTCTTCGTACCCCTTGTCCTCAGTAACCATATCTCATGTTTTCCATCAGGGAAAAGATTAAGACTCAAGAGGGTCTTGTGGAATGGGACCATGGGATGTTCTCCTCTTGGTTCCGAGTAGCGCAGCTGAATCACTATATCACTGGCCTGAAGGACAGAGATGCTCTGACTAGACAAAAGACGCCTTTTGAGGTGCTCTGTACCGCCTCGGCTACCCCAAGACACCAAATATCACTTCTATATAGATTGCTACTGGGGGGAGGGGGGAAAGAGACCGTGATGCCTATCTACGTGGCTGCTTGGCATAGAGAGCTGGGGGTGGAGATTGAAGCGAAGACATGGCTGTCGATATTTGACAAGGCAAGAAAAGCCTCGGTCTCTGTGAGACTTCAGGAGATGCACTTAAAATTTCTCAGTAGGTGGTATTTTACCCCACAGAGGATAAAGAAAATATGTCCACATACGAGTGGGGAGTGTTGGAGGGGCTGCGGCAAAGAGGGGACACTATTACACATATGGTGGCATTGCCCTTGTATCCAGCCCTTCTGGGAAAGTGTTTTTCGAGAGATTGGCCAACTTCTGAAGGTTATACTGCCCCCTAACCCAAATTTTCTAATATATCACGAAATGCCTAAATTAGCTGAAGACGCAAAGCGTCATTTCTTATTGATGCTGAATTGCGCTAAAGGGGCTTATACCAAAATACTGGAAAATCCTTGCAGGTGCCAAGTGTCGGGGAGTGTAGGGCTGGGGACCTGCTATGCCTGGAAAGATTTCATTACCTCAGACTTGGGAAGCTTGCGACACATGAATATATGACATTGCTATGGCAGGGTAGAGAAGTATGAGGATGGTCCTCTATTTGACAAATATTTGGTATGTACCCACCTGAGATTTCACTAAACTTCACACCCTCCTTTTTTTTTTCTCTCTCTCCGCTCTTATTTCTTTTCCATTCCTCCCTAATTTTCTGTTACCCCTTTCTCCCCTCTCTTGTACCCTGGTCCAATAATAAACAATATGAGCCATACATTTACTAACTTTCTGTTCACTGAGGTTAAGAACAGAGGTCTTCGCATTTATACCAAGGTTGGCCAGGGTACGAATAAATTCTTAAATTCAAAACTAGCAACTCCATGAAACTATACATGGAGAACTTATTGAGCATGTAATCTGTATGTTAACAATAAACATTTTCTTTATATAACTTTTTCTGCTGCTTATATAGACTGTGACAAAGTTGTTTAATTTGATGTAAGTACAATTTATGTAAATCAGTCGCTGTGGAACAAAATTACTGTAAATTTACAACGGTTCATTCAATAAAGCTTGTTAAAAAAAAAAAAAAAATTATATATATATATATATATATATATATATATATATATATATATATATATATATATATATATCCTAGCCATTATAGCACCTTATTGCTCAGTGTAGTGGCGGCAGCAACAGGCCTTGGTGTGGCAGAACTTGCTAGTATGCAACCAGAGCTCAGGCAGCTAATTTCATTTAAACTAGTTTTGTTGTTTATATTCTAATGCCCTTAATGTATTGAACATTGAGAAATATGTACTTTAAAATTCTGTACAGTTTAATGCATTTTTTTTTTTATTGAGAAATGTATTTCAGTTATTTTTTAAAAATCGCAATTAAAAAAAAAAAAAAAAATCGCAATATTTCATGGCCAAAATCCCGATATTCATTTTTTCCCAATATTTCAGAGCCCTACAATAGTAGTTCAACTGCCAGGGTGCAAGCAAGCAAGTAAATCCAAAAAAACCATCTGAGGAAGGAGAGCAATATCCCCAAAACATCATGCTTAAATTAAAGGCATTTGAAATGTCCAGAGCGTGCAAGCCTGGTGGTGTTCATAATGCTTGTCCGAGTAGCTTTGTACACAGTAAACCATTTAAAGTTTTTAAAGGGACAGTCTAGTCAAAATTTAACTTATTCAGATAAGGCATGCCATTTTAAACAACTTTCCAATTTTTGTATCAAATTTCCTTTGTTCTCTTGGTATTCTTTGTTAAAATCTAAACTTAGGTAGGTTCATATGCTTATTTCTAAGCCCTTGAATGCCGCCTCTTATCTCAGTGCATTTTGACAGTTTGTTTACAGCTAGTTCATGTGTGCTACTATAGATAACATTGCACTCACTCCCATGGAGTTACCTAGGAGTCAGCACTGATTAGCTAAAATGCATGAGTCAAAAGAACTGAGATAAGCGGGCAGTCTGCAGAGGCTTAGATACAAGGTAATCACAGAGGTAAAATGTATATTAATATAACCATGTTGGTTATGCAAAACTGAGCAACGGTAATAAAGGGATTATCTATCTTTTAAATAAAAATTCTGAAGTAGACTGTCCCTTAAAGTTTTCTGTCATCAGAAATAATCTGGGGGTGCACTACATAACTCATTGGTAAGTAGAATACACTTTCTATAAAGTTTATTTATCGATGCAGCAGTACAACTATGTTACAAGCAAAAAAATCAACTCCAGATCTCCGACTATGGCAATTTTAGACTCCTGCTAAGTAACATAAAACCAGATTAGTTAGTATCAGAAGATAAAGAGAATACAGCTTTTATAAAAACTAAAAAAAAATGTTTTTTTGTAACTCCTTTAGATTGTGTTGTCATTATCTTCATTAAGGCTTGTGCACTGCTGGGGCCCCCTGTAAGACCACTGTTACTCATCTCTCCCCACCTCAAATATCAGCAGATGATTTAAACCCCAAAAATACAACGCGTGTTAAAAAAATAAAAACATTGAAATAAAAACACAAAAGAAAAATATCCCAACGGCTCAGTAATGCAAATTATAACCAAGCATAAATAATCTCATCTTTTGACTATTGTGGAAACCCAAATAAAAAACATAATTTATGCTTACCTGATAAATTCCTTTCTCCTGTAGTGTAGTCAGTCCACGGGTCATCATTACTTCTGGGATATTAACTCCTCCCCAACAGGAAGTGCAAGAGGATCACCCAAGCAGAGCTGCTATATAGCTCCTCCCCTCTACGTCACACCCAGTCATTCGACCGAGAACCAAACGAGAAAGGAGAAACTATAGGGTGCAGTGGTGACTGGAGTATAATTTAAAAATTTAGACCTGCCATAAAAACAGGGCGGGCCGTGGACTGACTACACTACAGGAGAAAGGAATTTATCAGGTAAGCATAAATTATGTTTTCTCCTGTTAAGTGTAGTCAGTCCACGGGTCATCATTACTTCTGGGATACCAATACCAAAGCTAAAGTACACGGATGACGGGAGGGACAGGCAGGATCTTATACGGAAGGGACCACTGCCTGAAGAACCTTTCTCCCAAAAACAGCCTCCGAAGAAGCAAAAGTGTCAAATTTGTAAAATTTGGAAAAAGTATGAAGAGAAGACCAAGTTGCAGCCTTGCAAATCTGTTCAACAGAGGCCTCATTCTTAAAGGCCCAAGTGGAAGCCACAGCTCTAGTGGAATGAGCTGTAATTCTTTCAGGAGGCTGCTGTCCAGCAGTCTCATAGGCTAAACGTATTATGCTACGAAGCCAAAAAGAGAGAGAGGTAGCAGAAGCTTTTTGACCTCTCCTCTGTCCAGAATAAACGACAAACAGGGAAGAAGTTTGGCGAAAATCTTTAGTTGCCTGCAAATAAAATTTCAGGGCACGGACTACATCTAGATTGTGCAGAAGTCGTTCCTTCTTTGAAGAAGGGTTAGGACACAATGATGGCACAACAATCTCTTGATTGATATTCTTGTTAGTGACAACCTTAGGCAAAAACCCAGGTTTAGTACGCAGAACTACCTTATCTGAATGAAAAATCAGATACAGAGAATAACAATGTAAGGCTGATAACTCAGAGACTCTACGAGCCGAGGAAATAGCCATCAAAAACAGAACTTTCCAAGATAACAGCTTGATATCAATGGAATGAAGGGGTTCAAACGGAACACCCTGTAAAACGTTAAGAACTAAATTTAAGCTCCATGGTGGAGCAACAGTTTTAAACACAGGCTTAATCCTGGCCAAAGCCTGGCAAAAAGCCTGAACGTCTGGAACTTCTGACAGACGCTTGTGTAAAAGAATGGACAGAGCTGAAATCTGTCCCTTTAAGGAACTAGCAGATAAACCCTTTTCTAAACCTCCTTGTAGAAAAGACAATATCCTAGGAATCCTAACCTTACTCCATGAGTAACTCTTGGATTCGCACCAATGTAAGTATTTACGCCATATTTTATGGTAAATCTTTCTGGTAACAGGCTTCCTAGCCTGTATTAAGGTATCAATAACTGACTCCGAAAAACCACGCTTTGATAAAATCAAGCGTTCAATTTCCAAGCAGTCAGCTTCAGAGAAATTAGATTTTGATGTTTGAAAGGACCCTGAATTAGAAGGTCCTGTCTCAGAGGCAGAGACCAAGGTGGACAGGATGACATGTCCACTAGATCTGCATACCAGGTCCTGCGTGGCCACGCAGGCGCTATCAGAATCACCGATGCTCTCTCCTGTTTGATCCTGGCAATCAATCGAGGAAGCATCGGGAAGGATGGAAACACATAGGCCATCCCGAAGGTCCAAGGTGCTGTCAAAGCATCTACCAAGGACTGCTCCCGGGTCCCTGGACCTGGACCCGTAACAAGGAAGCTTGGCGTTCTGGCGAGACGCCATCAGATCTATCTCTGGTTTGCCCCAAAGTCGAAGTATTTGGGCAAAGATCTCCGGATGAAGTTCCCACTCCCCCGGATGAAAAGTCTGACGACTTAGGAAATCCGCCTCCCAGTTCTCCACTCCAGGAATGTGGATCGCTGACAGGTGGCAAGAGTGAGACTCTGCCCAGCGAATTATCTTTGATACTTCCATCATCGCTAGGGAGCTTATTGTCCCTCCTTGATGGTTGATGTAAGCTACAGTCGTGATGTTGTCCGACTGAAACCTGATGAACCCCCGAGTTGTTAACTGAGGCCAAGCCAGAAGGGCATTGAGAACTGCTCTCAATTCCAGAATGTTTATTGGAAGGAGACTCTCCTCCTGAGTCCATGATCCCTGAGCCTTCAGGGAATTCCAGACAGCGCCCCAACCTAGTAGGCTGGCGTCTGTTACAATTGTCCAATCTGGTCTGCTGAATGGCATCCCCCTGGACAGATGTGGCCGAGAAAGCCACCATAGAAGAGAATTTCTGGTCTCTTGATCCAGAGTAGGGGACAAATCTGAGTAATCCCCATTCCACTGACTTAGCATGCACAATTGCAGCGGTCTGAGATGTAGGCGTGCAAAGGGTACTATGTCCATTGCCGCTACCATTAAGCCGATTACCTCCATGCATTGAGCCACTGACGGGTGTTGAATGGAATGAAGGACACGGCAAGCATTTTGAAGCTTTGTTAACCTGTCTTCTGTCAGGTAAATCTTCATTTCTACAGAATCTATAAGAGTCCCCAAGAAGGGAACCCTTGTGAGTGGTAAGAGAGAACTCTTCTCTTCGTTCACCTTCCACCCATGCGACCTTAGAAATGCCAGTACTAACTCTGTATGAGACCTGGCAGTTTGAAAGCTTGACGCTTGTATCAGAATGTCGTCTAGGTACGGAGCCACCGAAATTCCTCGCGGTCTTAGCACCGCCAGAAGAGAGCCCAGAACCTTTGTGAAGATTCTTGGAGCCGTAGCCAACCCGAATGGAAGAGCTACAAACTGGTAATGCCTGTCTAGGAAGGCAAACCTTAGATACCGGTAATGATCTTTGTGAATCGGTATATGAAGGTAGGCATCCTTTAAATCCACTGTGGTCATGTACTGACCCTTTTGGATCATGGGTAAGATTGTCCGAATAGTTTCGATTTTGAACGATGGAACTCTTAGGAATTTGTTTAGGATCTTTAAATCCAAGATTGGTCTGAAGGTTCCTTCTTTCTTGGGAACCACAAACAGATTTGAGTAAAACCCTTGTCCGTGTTACGACCGCGGAACCGGATGGATCACTCCCATTAGTAAAAGATCTTGTACACAGCGTAGAAACGCCTCTTTCTTTATCTGGTTTGTTGACAACCTTGAAAGATGAAATCTCCCTTTTGGGGGAGAGGCTTTGAAGTCCAGAAGATATCCCTGAGATATGATCTCTAACGCCCAGGGATCCTGGACATCTCTTGCCCAAGCCTGGGCGAAGAGAGAAGGTCTGCCCCCCACTAGATCCGTTCCCGGATCGGGGGCCCTCACTTCATGCTGTCTTAGGGGCAGCAGCAGGTTTTCTGGCCTGCTTGCCCTTGTTCCAGGACTGGTTAGGTTTCCAGCCTTGTCTGTAGCGAGCAACAGCTCCTTCCTGTTTTGGTGCAGAGGAAGTTGATGCTGCTCCTGCCTTGAAGTTACGAAAGGCACGAAAATTAGACTGTCTAGCCCTAGGTTTGGCTCTGTCTTGAGGCAGGGCATGGCCTTTACCTCCTGTAATGTCAGCGATAATTTCCTTCAAACCGGGCCCGAATAAGGTCTGCCCTTTGAAAGGTATGTTAAGTAATTTAGATTTAGAAGTAACATCAGCTGACCAGGATTTTAGCCACAGCGTTCTGCGTGCCTGAATGGCGAATCCGGAATTCTTAGCCGTAAGTTTAGTTAAGTGTACTACGGCATCAGAAATAAATGAATTAGCTAGCTTAAGGGTTTTAAGCTTGTGTGTAATCTCATCTAATGGAGCTGATTCAAGGGTCTCTTCCAGAGACTCAAACCAAAATGCTGCTGCAGCCGTGACAGGCGCAATGCATGCAAGGGGTTGCAATATAAAACCTTGTTGAACAAACATTTTCTTAAGGTAACCCTCTAACTTTTTATCCATTGGATCTGAAAAGGCGCAGCTATCCTCCACCGGGATAGTGGTATGCTTAGCTAAAGTAGAAACTGCTCCCTCCACCTTAGGGACCGTTTGCCATAAGTCCCGTGTGGTGGCGTCTATTGGAAACATCTTTCTGAATATAGGAGGGGGTGAGAAAGGCACACCGGGTCTATCCCACTCCTTAGTAACAATTTCAGTAAGTCTCTTAGGTATTGGAAAAACGTCAGTACTCGACGGTACCGCAAAATATTTATCCAACCTACACATTTTCTCTGGTATTGCAACTGTGTTACAATCATTCAGAGCCGCTAAGACCTCCCCTAGTAATACACGGAGGTTTTCCAGCTTAAACTTAAAATTTGAAATGTCTGAATCCAGTCTATTTGGATCAGATCCGTCACCCGCAGAATGAAGCTCTCCGTCCTCATGTTCTGCAAATTGTGACGCAGTATCTGACATGGCCCTAATATTATCAGCGCACTCTGTTCTCACCCCAGAGTGATCTCGCTTACCTCTAAGTTCTGGTAATTTAGACAAAACTTCAGTCATAACATTAGCCATGTCCTGTAGTGTGATTTGTAATGGCCGCCCTGAAGTACTCGGCGTTACAATATCACGCACCTCCCGAGCGGGAGATGCAGGTACTGACACGTGAGGCAAGTTAGTCGGCATAACTTCCCCCTCGTTGTTTGGTGAATGATGTTCAATTTGTACAGAATGACTCTTATTCAAAGTAGCATCAATGCAATTAGTACATAAATTTCTATTGCGCTCCACCTTGGCTTTTGCACATATAGCACAGAGATATTCCTCTGAGTCAGACATGTTTAACAAACTAGCAATTAAACTAGCAAGCTTGGAAATACTTTTCACTCAAATTACAAGTAATATGGAAAACGCACTGTGCCTTTAAGAAGCACAGAAAAAATTATGACAGTTTAATAATAAGGAACCGGAAAAATTATAAAAAACAGATTTTTCCCGGTAAAGGCATAAACTTAGCAAAGGATTGCCCCCATTAGTAATGGATAACTAACCCTTAATAGCAGAAAAAAAAATGTACAAAATATAAACGTTTTTTATCACAGTCAAAGCACAATCTCACAGGTCTGCTGTGAGTGATTACCTCCCTCAAAATAATTTTTGAAGACCCTTGAGCTCTGTAGAGACGATCCGGATCATGCAGGAAGAGAAACAGACTTTTGACTGAATTTTTGATGCGTAGCAAAAGCGCCAAAATAGGCCCCTCCCCCTCACCCACAGCAGTGAGGGAAGTTCAGTAAACTGTCTTAAATTAAAATAAACGACAGCCAAGTGGAAAAACAGTGCCCAAAAACAATTTTTCACCCAGTACCTCAGATAATTAAACAATTTAGCATGCCAGCAAAAACGTTTAAAATCAAATAACATGAAATGTCAATAAACAGCCTGTTGCTAGACGTTCCCACTGCAAGTTAGGCTAAAAATTATATGCATATAGTATTACCCAGAGAAGTGCCATTCCCCAGAATACTGAAGTGTACACATATATACATAAACAGCCTGATACCAGTTGCTACTACTGCATTTAAGGCTGAACTTACATTATATCGGTATTGGCAGTATTTTCTCAGTCAATTCCATTCCTCAGAAAATAATATACTGCAACATACCTCTTTGCAGGTGAACCTGCCCGCTGTCCCCTGATCTGAAGTTTACCTCACTCCTCAGAATGGCCGAGAACAGAAAAATTAATCTTAGCTACGCCGGCTAAAATCATCCAAAAACTCAGGTAGATTCTTCTTCAAATTCTACCTGAGAAGGAACAACACACTCCGGTGCTGTTCTAAAATAACAAACTTTTGATTGAAGATACAAAACTAAGTATAATCACCACAGTCCTCTCACACATCCTATCTATTAGTTGGGTGCAAGAGAATGACTGGGTGTGACGTAGAGGGGAGGAGCTATATAGCAGCTCTGCTTGGGTGATCCTCTTGCACTTCCTGTTGGGGAGGAGTTAATATCCCAGAAGTAATGATGACCCGTGGACTGACTACACTTAACAGGAGAAATATACAAATATACTAAATTAATAGCGTCCACATTCAAATACAAAGTGCTCAATCGTGGGAACATATAATATGAAAATAAATACATACACGATCCCTTTAGATCCTAAGCCTGAAGAATACAGATGAGTCAGAAAACCATGGCTCCTAAACTTCTAATTCTGGCACCTGAGTTTTGCATTTATCTAAAAACATTCCCATTTAAAATCATTTCAAGTATTCTAAACAATTTATTGTTGTTTCTAAGCATCCTGGGTGGCTCCTAATTTTCAAACAGATTTGTTGGCCCCATATTAATGCATACACCCAATTCAGCACCTAGCTAACATCCTTTTCAACATACTCTCATATACCCGAGTGCATGATTAGTACTTTAGCAAACTAAAACATTTTAATACAATGCTTTATGTAACCAGGCAAGTTTAAGAGGGGTGGAGAACACAGTTAAAAGGTTTGTATGCTACAAGCAATTATTTTACTTAAAACAAACTAAAGCCAGAATCGCTTTCTATAAAGGTTTACAGGCACAGCAAAACAGTATCCTTAAAGGGACATTTTACTAACCTTTTTATTCTTTCATCTAAAAGGAAACATTTGTTTCAAAACGTATTTCTGAAAATCTCATGTTCCTGTCCTCAAATCAAAGTTTTGTTTTTGCATTTAGAGAGGTGTGATCCTTCTTCGCCAATAAATCAGAGGCAGTGAGTAGGAAAATAGGAAGCACAAAACCAATATTGTGGTATTAGTTCCAAATTTTGAGTAAAATATCCCTTTAAAAAGTAAGACATTAAATTAAGCTTTATATTAATAAAAAATAAAAAAAGACAAATTACTATATTTGACAACATCCGATACAAACTGAAAGTGAGAGTAACCTTATGTACATAAATGTTTGTAAGATTTTACATCCACGGGAAAAACCTGCTTCATTTTTCGGATGTCATTGTAAATAATTACTGCATCCTTGACTTAAAATGATACTTTAATTTCTTTCCTAAAAAGGCCCTATGGCAAAAAGCAGACAAAAGAAAAATGTATCTCGTGTTACGGTTGTGTTTTTTCACCTGCCTTTTGCTTTGTGTAGAATACTTGAATAGAAAGGTGAGAGTGAATTGATCCCTCATCTGTTATGCTGTCTATATAATGGTAACTAGCCCTAGGTAGGAATGAGGAGTGCACAAAACCAGACCTAAAATAGCTCTTATTTCACAATAAAAGGCAACAACTTATCTTCTAAAGACAAAGAAAGAAGAGGAATAATGTAGTAACACAAGTCTGTGATTGACTGCACTCTTCAATGAAAAACAATGTGTCTGTGGTTCAACAAAAGGAAAACAGCTGACAATATAAAGACTACACAATATACATTAGCAATACCACCTACATGTATGGAATTTAAAATTGTGAAAAGATCTGTCAACAATTAAATGGAACTGAGAGCAATCAAACATAGCAAGGCAATAAACCTAAATCCGGCACAACTAATATCATCCAAGGGCAATATGCATAGCTCACAGAGTATGGAACAGACTGCAAAGACACAGCAAAATGGTTAAGATAATTCTGTCAAATGAGAGCAAAGAAACATAAGATAGTAAGGATTTACTTATTTCTCAGATCATGTGTATCCACAAGCGTTAAAAAGGACTGGGAGTGGGATATTCCTCAATACAAACCACTTGCACACCTAGGCACTCAAAGGTGACTTCCCGTCTGCAGCCGTCATGGGACTAAACCCAATCTGCCGATTTCTGACTACAATAGCACTATGTCAAAAGTCAGAACAATAGTAAAAAAGCAGACATTTAATTATAATGTAACATCACAACACATATTCAAACATTAACTTTCATGAAACCAAAGCTACAATTTTAAACTCCAAACATGGATAGGATGATGGCGTGATATTATAATCACACGTTGAGGCACCAGCCCCTACAGAGCATGTGCAATAACTTACAGTATATACATATGCATTTTTGATTGGCTGATGACTGTCACATAATTTCAGAAAAAAAAAAAAAAGAAAAATCCGCTAATTCAGAGTAAGTGCTATTGCATTATTTTTCTATTATGTGTTTCTTGCAATTCTACTGTATTTAATGGTACTTTAAAGGGATATTAAACATGATTTTGTCTAAATATGTTGCTTTACCCCACACTCCCTTTAAGAGGCCAAAAATCAAATATGTAAGATAGGTTTTCAAGATGATGATTTGCAGGTTACAGAATTTGCTTTTTGACCTCTCTAGGGAGTGTTGGACAAAGCACAACTTTACAGGAGGTGTAATTCTCTTTTTATAGACTCTAGACAGCCTAGTGTTACTGTGTCTAGAAGAACTCCACTGACGTCAGGAGCAGGTTAACTGCCAAATAGGAAAAAACTAATTATTTATAAAGACTAAACTGAAATTATGGTTGTATGAATTGAACCCAATAAAAATGGGAGTACGACATTGTCATCCTCACATTACACAAAATGTATGAAGCATAACATTTTGGACCTAGCCTGCTATTCATGGTGATTTCAAAGAATGAAATGATGTGTATAATATTTTTTACAGTTAGATATTTTGTTCCTGCTCATTTTCGCAATTAAAATTACAAGATGGTGTAAGGCAACAGAAAACTATGTATGTTTAATTAGCAACTTTTATTGAATACTTTGGTGTTCTCCACAGAACATTTTTCCAGCCGGGTGCCATTATGCACTAGTTGCATTGGGGCATTTTTTTTTATCTAAAGTACAAATTAATTACATAATGTAAAATAAATTGAATTATAAATTTGTGAAATAAACAAACACAAATGTTATTAGCTAATTTTAAAATTTTAACTGGGTGGTCATTAAAATTAGCCGGGTGGTGCACCCATTAAAAAAGGTCATGGGGAGAACACTAGTATGAAATCTTAATTGTTGATTTTTGAAAAGGAGAACAAGAACCATAATATTTTAAGTTTTTGGGAAATGATGACACATGTGATAACATTTATCATTTATGTTATTAACCCCACCCCCTCCAAAAAAAAAAAAACACATTTTTTACATTTTAATTATTTTTTTTTAAATAATGGTATTTGATAAATGAGCTTGGTCTTTTTAAAAAAACAAAAAAAAAAAACAAAGTATGGTTTGTGTGGGCACCTTTAAAAGAAAACAACTGACATGGATAATTAAATGTACTGAAAAACAGCTTTAGCATAGGGGTGTGAAATGTCTTAGCAGCAAAGAGATTTAGTAAATATTTTGCCTTAAAGGGACAGTCAACACCAGAATTGTTGTAGTTTTAAAAATATAGATAATCCCTTCTTTACCCAGTTTTACATAACCAACGCTGTTATAAAAATATACTTTTTACCTCTGTGATTACCTTGTATCTAAGCATCTTCTGACAGCCCCCTGATCACATGACATTTTATTTATTATCTATTGACTTTCATTTTATCCAATAAGTGCAGTGTCTGCCACAAGCCACGGGCGTGATCACAATGGTATCTATATTGCTTACATGAACTAGCTCT